>NC_057805.1:150397644-150405180 GCF_018294505.1 Triticum aestivum
GCACCCCGCGCTCCCCCCGAGCCGCCGGAGCCCCGCCGGAGCCCCGCCCCGACGAGGTACCTCGCTGCCTCGCCTCGTTCGTCGCCGGTTTTTGTTTTTTTGTTTAAAAAAAACCATTAGTTAAAAAAAACCCTAGATCGGTTTTTTTCCGGTTTTATTATTTTGCGAGCGTTCACCGAACCGTTCGTTTTAACGAACGCGTTCGTCGGTTTTTCTCTGTTAATGAACGTCCGTTCTTTAAGCGTTCGTCCGTTTTTCTTTTTCGTCGGATTTTTCTGCGATTATCTCAGATTCGATTTCTGATCGAATCTTTGTTTCTGTTTAACTTCTCGCTCGTTTATCGGAATCAGGCGATTCAAGCGCCTAGAGTTTCGTCTCGAAATTCTCTTTCCGTTTAACCTACTCAAATAAGTTTTTGCTACAGTAAAATTTGACCTAGATCCAGATTAGTAAACGAAGCTTGTTTCTTTCGCCGTTTGACTTTCGTTGCTTCTTTCGAGTTGATTCTTTTTGCAAACCGGAGTTCTTTAGTTGAACTTTCTGGTTGGATCTTTCATTCGAGTTTTACTTGTGCATTAGATGAGTACTGATTGTATGCTTGTTTGTTTGCGATAGAGTACCCGGAGTGTGCCGCTTGTTACTTCGAATCGCTAGGTTTTGCGGATCATCAGCAAGGCAAGTAACACTTTGATCATATACCTTCCATACCCAGTTTTTATTGCATTAGATCTATTCCTCAAACATTGCATGATTAGGATCTATTTAAATTGTGGGAACTGGGAAGTAGTTGAGGTAGTACCTATTGCCTGTTTTATCTATCAAACCCTTGGGAGTTACTTCTACGTTGCTACTTTATTGCCATGCTATGCTCGTAGACGTGGATTGGGTTTGAGTGAAATTCACGACAGATGTGAGATTTTTAATAATGGTTTACTTAAGGTGGCAACTAAAACTCACATCTGGGTGGATTGAGGCACCTGGAGAACCCAGTGTTGTCTGATTTTATAAGGTCCGCCACCCAGGCTCAAAGGGATCATAAGATTGTTCATGCTAGAAACTTCCGTGTGCAGCCACAAGCTATTATGGGCTCTAGCATAGTTGAGTAGGTTACATGATCTCTTGAAGAGGTGGGCTAGCAGATGTAGGGGAAAGTAGGTGTACCGGTCCATCCAGAGTAAAGAGTGATTGTTTCTGAAAGACTGTGTCTCGGTCATCCGTTTCTCAAACACCATGCAGTGCGAGAAATAAAACGGAGGCGATCGAGTCTTGTGGGGAAAAGTGCGCAAACCTCTGCAGAGTGTACAAACTAATCATGGTTAGCCGTGTCCTCAGTTATGGACAACTTGAGTATCTAGTACCTGGATTATCATTTGAATCTCATCACCATGTTACTTTTAATTAATTTTGTTGGGTTAATGATGACACTTAATTGGGATTGAGTTGGAGGTACCTTCTCAATGTTTAACAACCACCATGATAGTTAAATAAAATTTATTCCTTTGTAGTAGGGAAAAATTGGCTTTTCGCATAAACTTTAACCATAGAGCTTTCCACCAGCCATATATGCATGTAGTATAGCATTATTACTGTTCATTACTCTTTATGTGTTACTTTGTCAGCATATTCTATGTGCTGACCCGTTTTCGGGCTGCAACATTTCATGTTGCAGACTTTTCAGACGACGAGTAAGGTGCTTTAGGTCGTGGTCTTATACTCAGTGATGCCGCTGGAGTTGATGGACTCACTTATCTTCCAAGTCTTCCGCTGTTATCGTATTAGATGGCCTTAAGCCATATTTATCATACTTAATCTCTTTGGAGATATTCGATGTAATAAGTTGTGATTGCTACTCTGTTATAAATCCTCCATTTGTACTGTGCGTGTCAGCATTACTGATCCAGGGATGACACTGGTGCACAGCAGTACAGACCATTTGAGGTCTGGTCGCTACAAAGTTGGTATCAGAGCACATGCTGACTTTAGGACACGACCACTAAGCTTAAGCCCTAGAAAGCTTCTCTCTTCTCATTTCTGACCCCTGTCCACTTTCTACTCTTTTAGGAATGGCGGATGCAAGGAGCAAGTTCATGCAACCAGATGAAGGCATGCCTTTTGGTCGACACTTGAAGGAAGTCACCAAGTACTTGAACATAGGAATACCAAGCATCACCGGAACCTACAACGCCACATTACCCGAAGAGGAGAGCTGGAAGATTCAAGTTCTCATTCCAGGAAGGATGTTCTATGCCATAAGATTGGTTTTCGAAGCATCAACCTGGAGTTTAGGGAAGAGCATGGCCGCACACATCGCCATGGGACGTATTGGAGAAGTCTACCACCAGGAGCTTAAGGATACAATTTACCAAATTTGTGGATGCCGAGACGCGCAATGGGAGATGATCAGAACCAAGAAGGATGGATCTATTGCAGCTTTCATCCAGGAGCAAAATCAACATATTCGTCGCCAGGAGAACCAGATGTGCACGGACAAGGAAGAACTAAAGAAGGCATTAACCAAGATCAAGGAGCTGGAGGAAGAACTCAAGGCTACACGCGAGGATTATATGCAGGAAATCATCGCACTAGTAGGGAAGAATGATGACCTGGAGAAGAAGATTGGAGTATTCATGGGAAATCCAGTGCCAAAAGCAGAAGTCGACGAATGCACTTGTCCGGATAACTACATCATCATCGACGACACTGACTCGGAACCAAGTGAAGATGACTTTGTTGACGAAGCTGGAGCAGACATCATGGAGTCTTCAACGGATCAGAATTTCTAGTAGACCACCATATCAGTAGTAGTTTTCCCCCATTTAATAGTATAGTTCAAGCACTTTGTAACGCTAGTTAGATCGATTGTTATGCCTTGTTTGAATTGATTGAGTGATATTGATTGAATTTGTCTCATGAGCATATGGGTAGTGTTTCTCTCTAGACCTCATTCTATTCTTAACTCTCATCTTTTCTAAACCTATCAGATGCCTCCAAGACGCGACACCGGATTTGTTTTCCTGCCAGAGATCACCCAGTTGATTCAGCAACAGAATGCCCTGATGCAAGTGTTAGTGCAGAACCAAGGCAACAACAACAACAACAACAACAACCCACCGCCACCACCACCTGTTGATCACTTAGCCCGTTTCTTGAGGCTAAACCCGCCGGTGTTTTCCAGTAGCACCGAGCCGATTGTTGCAGATGATTGGCTCCGCAAAGTTGGAAGGGAGTTGACCACTGCAGGATGCACAGATGCGGAAAGAGTGCGTTTTGCCGCACATCAGCTTGATGGACCCGCAGCATCATGGTGGGAGAATTATACAGCCACGCACCCTATTGACACTGTCACATGGGACCAGTTTCAGCAAGCTTTCCGTACAGCTCATGTTTCAGCAGGAGCTATGGCTATGAAGAAGCGTGAGTTTCGCAACCTACGCCAAGGAGGACGCACCGTAGGCCAGTATGTGGAGGATTTCAGTAAGTTAGCACGTTATGCATCAGATGACGTTGCTACAGATGCTGCCAAGCAGGAGAAATTTTTGGAAGGGCTGAATGATGAACTGAGTATGCAGTTGATGGTAGCAACCTTCAACAACTACCAGGAGCTGGTAGATAGAGCTCTCATGATTGAAGGAAAGCAATAGCAGATTGAAAATCGTAAGAGGAAGTATGGACAAGGGAAGTACAATTCTGGAGCTCAGCAGAAGCCGCGATTTGCCCCGAAATCGGGAGGACAGTTTCAGCATACCCATGGAGGAGGTAGTTCGCACAACCATAATGGCTCCAAGAATGGTAATGGGAATGGAGGAGGCAACGGACAGAACCGCACCAACCCATCTACCCCAACCAAGAGGGATCTAAGTCACATTACTTGTTTCAAGTGCCAGAAGACTGGACATTATGCAACTGATTATCCTGAAGCCCAAAATGGAAATGGCAATGGAAGCTCTGGGAAGAAGCCGAACCTGTTCAACAAAAGACATGTGAACCACGTGAGCATGGAGGAGGTTGAAGCTCAGCCTGATGCAGTAATAGGTAAGTTTTTGGTTAAGTCATTTACTGCAACCGTTCTTTTCGATACTGGTGCATCGCATTCACACATATCAAGGGGATTCATGAATAAGTTTAAGATGTCTACCCAAGTTCTCAAAACCCCTATGTTAGTAACCTCGCCAGGAGCAGAGTATATGGCCAGCCAAGGATGTTTTCAGATACCATTGGCCATTGGAAGGCATGTTTTCCCCTCAGACCTCATTGTTTTGGAATCGCAAGGTTTGGATGTGATTTTGGGAATGGATTGGCTATCGTTGTATGGAGGAAACATCGATTGCGCCAGCAAGACGATTTTGCTTACCACCCCGGAAGGAAAAAGGATCAAGTATGTATCCCGGCATATGCCGAAGAGGACTCAAGTAAATTCCTTATCAGGAGTTGTACAGGAGGAAGTACCAGTGGTGAAGGATTATCCAGATGTATTTCCAGAAGAGTTGCCAGGCATGCCACCAGATAGAGACATTGAGTTCTTGATTGAACTTTTGCCAGGCACAGGGCCAATATCTAAGAGACCGTACAGGATGCTAGCAAAGGATTTGGAGGAAATTAAGAAGCAGATCAAGGAGTTACTGGATAAAGGCTATATTCGCCCAAGTTCGTCACCTTGGGGATCACCAGTACTTCTAGTGGAGAAGAAAGATGGATCGCTGAGGATGGTTGTTGATTACCGAGGATTGAATGAAGTGACCATCAAAAACAAGTATCCACTACCGATGATCAATGATTTGTTTGACCGCCTACAAGGAGCTAAAGTATTCTCCAAGATCGATCTACGATCAGGATACCATCAGTTAAAGATTCGAGAGCAGGATATACCTAAGACGGCTTTTACCACCAGATATGGATTGTATGAGTATACCGTTATGTCATTTGGTCTGACTAACGCCCGTGCCTATTTCATGAACCTGATGAACAAAGTGTTTATGGAGTTTTTGGATAAGTTCGTCGTGGTGTTCATTGATGATATTTTAATCTTTTCCAAGAACGAGGAAGAGCATGAGGAGCATTTGCGATTGGTACTTGAGAAGCTCAGAGAACATCAGTTATATGCCAAGTTCAGCAAGTGTGAATTTTGGCTGAAGGAAGTTGGATTCCTTGGACATGTTATTTCTGGAGAAGGAATAGCAGTAGACCCTGCCAAGGTTGACACAATGACAAGTTGGGAATCACCCACGACAGTTGGAGAAATCCGGAGTTTTCTTGGACTCGCAGGATATTATCGGAGATTCATCGAGAATTTCTCGAAGATTGCTAAGCCCATGACTGAGTTATTGAAGAAGGACACCAAATTCAATTGGACTGAGGAGTGTGAAGCTAGTTTCCAAGAGTTGAAGGAACGATTGGTTACATCACCAGTGTTGATTCTGCCAGATCAACGCAAGGACTATGAAGTTTATTGCGACGCTTCTCGTCGAGGACTTGGAGCAGTGCTTATGCAGGAAGGAAGAGTTGTGTCATATGCTTCACGACAACTTAAACCTCATGAGAAGAATTATGCTACGCATGATTTGAAATTAGCAGCCGTGGTGCATGCATTGAAGACATGGAGACATTTTCTCATCGGAAACCATTGTGAGGTGTATACAGATCACAAGAGTTTGAAGTATATTTTCACGCAGCAGTTAAATCTCAGACAGAGGAGATGGTTGGAGCTCATTAAAGACTATGATATGAGATTGCACTATCACCCTGGAAAGGCTAACGTAGTAGCAGACGCGTTGAGCCGCAAGAGTCATGTCAACACCCTCATGACAGGAGATTTACCTCAAGAGTTAGCCGAGGACCTTCGCGAGCTATGTATGGAGATAGTCCCAAGGGGCTATTTAGCGACATTGGAGATTCAGTCTACCTTGATGGAAAGGATCAGAGAAGCCCAGAAGACAGACAAGGAGATTGAAGAGATAAAGGAGAAGATGAGCAAAGGAAAAGCCAAGGGATTTCGTGAGGATGAGCACGATACCTTATGGTTTGAAGACCGCGTATATGTGCCAAATGACCCGGAGATCAGGAAGTTGATTTTGCAAGAAGCCCATGATTCACCGTACTCGATTCACCCAGGGAATACCAAGATGTATTTGGATTTGAAGAATACTTTCTGGTGGACCGGAATGAAGAAGGATATTGCAGAGTATGTAGCAGTTTGTGATGTGTGTCAGAGAGTGAAGGCAGAGCATCAGAAACCAGCAGGATTGCTACAACCATTGCCGATACCCGAATGGAAGTGGGATAAAATAGGCATGGATTTTATCACAGGATTACCCAGGACTCGTTCAGGCTATGACTCGATATGGGTTGTAGTCGACCGTTTGACGAAAGTGGCTCATTTCATTCCAGTGAAGACCACTTACACCAGTGCTAAGTTGGCAAAGATATACATGACCAGGATCGTATGTTTGCATGGAGTTCCGAGGACCATTGTATCAGACAGAGGAACCCAATTTACCTCGAAGTTTTGGAAGCAGTTACATGAAACATTGGGAACCAGGCTGGAATTCAGTACAACTTTTCACCCGCAGACAGATGGACAGACCGAGAGAGTCAACCAGATTTTGGAGGACATGTTGAGAGCATGTGCACTAGATTATGGATCTAGTTGGGACGATAATTTGCCATATGCAGATTTTTCTTATAACAACAGTTATCAGACCAGTTTGAAGATGGCCCCTTTCGAAGCCTTGTACGGAAGGAGGTGTAGAACACCATTGTTATGGGACGAAGTTGGAGACCGTCAGTTGTTTGGACCAGATTTGATTAAGGAGTCTGAACAGAAAGTGAGGTTGATTCGCGATAGGCTCAAGGTAGCCCAGTCCAGGCAGAAGAGTTATGCCGATTCTAAACGAAAGGAGGCAGTTCACGAAGTTGGAGACCGAGTGTATCTTCGAGTATCACCACTTCGAGGAGTGAAGCGCTTTGGAGTTAAGGGAAAGTTAGCACCCTGTTTTATCGGACCATACAGAGTTGTGGAACGTATGGGAGAGGTTGCCTACAAGCTGGAATTGCCCGAAGGATTGTCTGGAGTTCATGATGTATTTCACGTCTCCCAGTTGAAGAAGTGCCACGCAGAGATGGCTGAGATACCACTGAGAGATACTGTGCCACTGGAAGCGATTCAGCTGGAAAGTGATTTGACCTATGAGGAGAAACCAGTTAAGATTCTTGAGTATGCCAGCCGAGTTACCCGCAGCAAGGTTATCAAGTTTTGCAAAGTTCAGTGGAGTCACCACACGGAGGATGAAGCCACCTGGGAGCGAGAGGAAGATCTACGGAAGGACCACTCCCACCTGTTTTCTAGCCAACCCGAATCTCGAGGGCGAGATTCATCTTAAGGGGGGTAGGTTTGTAACATCCCAAATTTTCAATTTGGTATGTTATACATAGATCATCATTGCATATCATGTTTTATTGCATTTTGACAAATCCTCGATAAATCCTAAGCAACTCAAGGACCCTCGGAGAGAGTTGGGGATTTTCTCGAATTTTCATATT
>NC_057805.1:150405803-150432693 GCF_018294505.1 Triticum aestivum
CCCTCGCCCGAGCCCCAAGCCCCGTCGCACCCCGCGCTCCCCCCCGAGCCGCCGGAGCCCCGCCGGAGCCCCGCCCCGACGAGGTACCTCGCTGCCTCGCCTCGTTCGTCGCCGGTTTTTGTTTTTTTGTTTAAAAAAAACCATTCGTTAAAAAAACCCTAGATCGGTTTTTTCCGGTTTTATTATTTTGCGAGCGTTCACCGAACCGTTCATTTTAACGAACGCGTTCGTCGGTTTTTCTCTGTTAATGAACGTCCGTTCTTTAAGCGTTCGTCCGTTTTCTTTTTCGTCGGATTTTTCTGCGATTATCTCAGATTCGATTTCTGATCGAATCTTTGTTTCTGTTTAACTTCTCGCTCGTTTATCGGAATCAGGCGATTCAAGCGCCTAGAGTTTTGTCTCGAAATTCTATTTCCGTTTAACCTACTCAAATAAGTTTTTGCTACAGTAAAATTTGACCTAGATCCAGATTAGTAAACGAAGCTTGTTTCTTTCGCCGTTTGACTTTCGTTGCTTCTTTCGAGTTGATTCTTTTTGCAAACCGGAGTTCTTTAGTTGAACTTTCTGGTTGGATCTTTCATTCGAGTTTTACTTGTGCATTAGACGAGTACTGATTGTATGCTTGTTTGTTTGCGATAGAGTACCCGGAGTGTGCCGCTTGTTACTTCGAATCGCTAGGTTTTGCGGATCATCAGCAAGGCAAGTAACACTTTGATCATATACCTTCCATACCCAGTTTTTATTGCATTAGATCTGTTCCTCAAACATTGCATGATTAGGATCTATTTAAATTGTGGGAACTGGGAAGTAGTTGAGGTAGTACCTATTGCCTGTTTTATCTATCAAACCCTTGGGAGTTACTTCTACGTTGCTACTTTATTGCCATGCTATGCTCGTAGACGTGGATTGGGTTTGAGTGAAATTCACGACAGATGTGAGATTTTTAATAATGGTTTACTTAAGGTGGCAACTAAAACTCACATCTGGGTGGATTGAGGCACCTGGAGAACCCAGTGTTGTCTGATTTTATAAGGTCCGCCACCCAGGCTCAAAGGGATCATAAGATTGTTCATGCTAGAAACTTCCGTGTGCAGCCACAAGCTATTATGGGCTCTAGCATAGTTGAGTAGGTTACATGATCTCTTGAAGAGGTGGGCTAGCAGATGTAGGGGAAAGTAGGTGTACCGGTCCATCCAGAGTAAAGAGTGATTGTTTCTGAAAGACTGTGTCTCGGTCATCCGTTTCTCAAACACCATGTAGTGCGAGAAATAAAACGGAGGCGATCGAGTCTTGTGGGGAAAAGTGCGCAAACCTCTGCAGAGTGTACAAACTAATCATGGTTAGCCGTGTCCTCAGTTATGGACAACTTGAGTATCTAGTACCTGGATTATCATTTGAATCTCATCACCATGTTACTTTTAATTAATTTTGTTGGGTTAATGATGACACTTAATTGGGATTGAGTTGGAGGTACCTTCTCAATGTTTAACAACCACCATGATAGTTAAATAAAATTTATTCCTTTGTAGTAGGGAAAAATTGGCTTTTCGCATAAACTTTAACCATAGAGCTTTCCACCAGCCATATATGCATGTAGTATAGCATTATTACTGTTCATTACTCTCTATGTGTTACTTTGCCAGCATATTCTATGTGCTGACCCGTTTTCGTGCTGCAACGTTTCATGTTGCAGACTTTTCAGACGATGAGTAAGGTGCTTTAGGTCGTGGTCTTATACTCAGTGATGCCGCTGGAGTTGATGGACTCACTTATCTTCCAAGTCTTCCGCTGTTATCGTATTAGAGGGCCTTAAGCCATATTTATCATACTTAATCTCTTTGGAGATATTCGATGTAATAAGTGTGTGATTGCTACTCTGTTATAAATCCTCCATTTGTACTGTGCGTGTCAGCATTACTGATCCAGGGATGACACTGGTGCACAGCAGCATAGACCATTTGAGGTCTGGTCGCTACACATATTCAAAATGCTGACCTACACGGCTGCAACGTCTTATGTTGCAGAGGAGTTTTCCGATCAGGAGTGAGGCTACGATCCATGCTTGGCGATTTCCCTATGGAGTCGGATGGACTCGCTATTCGTCTACGCTTCCGCAGCTTTATTTAGTTTATTTCTCATGAGTTGGCCTTCGGCCGAATTTATTATGTTGTAATAAAGACTCGATATGAGAATCGTGTAATAAATTCAGGTGTGATTGAACTTTGAATCTTTGCATCAATGTACTGTGTGTGCCAGCATGATCTTGGGATGGTACAGCTACACATAGACTTGACCGATTTCGGGTCGGGTCGTTACAAATACTGATTCCAATTTCAGGAGATCAATAATCAAATTATCTAGGTCTTCCTATTTTGGTAGAATTGTTTGAGTTCCAGAAGTTTGTGTTAGTTACAGATTACTACAGACTGTTCTGTTTTTGACAGATTCTGTTTTTCGTGTGTTGTTTGCTTATTTTGATGAACCTATGGCTAGTAAAATAGTTTATAAACCATAGAGAAGTTGGAATACAGTAGATTTAACACCAATACAAATAAAGAATGAGTTCATTACAGTACCTTTAAGTGGTGTTTTATTTTCTTTCGCTAACGGAGCTTACGAGTTTTCTGTTGAGTTTTGTGTTGTGATGTTTTCAAGTTTTGGGTAAAGATTCGATGGACTATGGAATAAGGAGTGGCAAGAGCCCAAGCTTGGGGATGCCCAAGGCACCCCAAGGTAATATTCAAGGATAACCAAGAGCCTAAGCTTGGGGATGCCCCGGAAGGCATCCCCTCTTTCGTCTTCGTTCATCGGTAACTTTACTTGGAGCTATATTTTTATTCACCACATGATATGTGTTTTGCTTGGAGCGTCATTTTATTTTCTTTAGTTTTGATTGCTGTTTGAATAAAATACCAAGATCTGAAATTCTTAAATGTTAGAGAGTCTTCACATAGTTGCATAATTATTAAACTACTCATTGATCTTCACTTATATCTTTCAGAGTAGTTTGTCGTTTGCTCTAGTGCTTCACTTATATCTTTTAGAGCACAATGGTGGTTTTATTTCGAAGAAATAGATGAACTCTTGTGCTTCACTTATATTATTTTGAGAGTCCTAAACAACATGGTAATTTTCTTTGGTTATGAATTTAGTCCTAATATGATGGGCATCCAAGATGGATATAATAAAAACTTTCATATAAAGTGCATTGAATACTATGAGAAGTTTGATTCCTTATGGTTGTTTTGAGATATGAAGATGGTGATATTAGAGTCATGCTAGTTGAGTAGTTGTGAATTTGAGAGATACTTTTGTTAAAGTTTGTGATTCCCGTAGCATGCACGTATGGTGAACCGTTATGTGATGAAGTCGGAGCATGATTTATTTATTGATTATCTTCCTTATGAGTGGCGGTCGGGGACGAGCGATGGTCTTTTCTTACCAATCTATCCCCCTAGGAGCATGCGCGTAGTACTTCGTTTCGATAACTAATAGATTTTTGCAATAAGTATGTGAGTTCTTTATGACTAATGTTGAGTCCATGGATTATACGCACTCTCACCCTTCCACCATTGCTAGCCTCTCTAATACCGTGCACCTTTCGCCGGCATCATACACCCACTATATACCTTACTCAATATAGCCACCATACCTACCTATTATGGCATTTCCATAGCCATTCCGAGATATATTGCCATGCAAGTTTCCATCGTTCCGTTTAGACACGCTCCATCATTGTCATATTGCTTTGCATGATCATGTAGTTGACATAGTATTTGTGGCAAAGCCACCGTTCATAATTCTTTCATACATGTCACTCATGAGTCATTGCACATCCGGTACACCGCCGGAGGCATTCATATAGAGTCATATCTTGTTCTAAGTATTGAGTTGTAATTCTTGAGTTGTAAGTAAATAAAAGTGTGATGATCATCATTATTAGAGCATCGTCCCAAGTGAGGAAAGGATGATGGAGACTATGATTCCCCCACAAGTCGGGATGAGACTCCAGACGAAAAATAAAAAAAAGAGAAAAAGAAAAGAAAAAAAGAGGCCATAAAAAGAAGAGAAAAGGCCCAAATAAAAAAAATAAAAAAATAAAAAAAATGAGAGAAAAAGAGAGAAGGGGCAATGCTACTATCCTTTTACCACACTTGTGCTTCAAAGTAGCACCATGATCTTCATGATAGAGAGTCTCCTACGTTGTTACTTCCATATACTACTGGGAATTTTTCATTATAGAACTTTGCTTGTATATTCCAATGATGGGCTTCCTCAAAATGCCCTAGGTCTTCGTGAGCAAGCAAGTTGGATGCACACCCACTTAGTTTCTTTTTGAGCTTTCATACACTTATAGCTCTAGTGCATCCGTTGCATGGCAATACCTACTCACTCACATTGATATCTATTGATGGGCATCTCCATAGCCCGTTGATATGCCTAGTTGATGTGAGACTATCTTCTCCTTTTTGTCTTCTCCACAACCACCATTCTATTCCACCTATAGTGCTATGTCCATGGCTCACGCTCATGTATTGCGTGAAATTTTAAAAGGTTTGAGAACATCAAAAGTATGAAACAATTGCTTGGCTTGTCATCGGGGTTGTGCATGATTTAAATATTTTGTGTGATGAAGATAGAGCATAGCCAGACTATATGATTTTGTAGGGATAACTTTCTTTGGCCATGTTATTTTGAGAAGACATTATTACTTTGTTAGTATGCTTGAAGTATTATTATTTTCATGTCAATATTAAACTTTTATCTTGAATCTTATGGATCTGAATATTCTTGCCACAATAAAGAAAATTACATTGAGAATTATGTTAGGTAGCATTCCACATAAAAAATTCTGTTTTTATCATTTACCTACTCGAGGACGAGCAGGAATTAAGCTTGGGGATGCTGATACGTCTCCAACGTATCTATAATTTTTGATTGTTCCATGCTCTTATATTATGTGTTTTGGATGTTTACGGGCTTTATTATACACTTTTATATTATTTTGGGACTAACCTATTAACCCAGAGCCCAATGCCAGTTTCTGTTTTTCTTCTTGTTTTAGTGTTTCGCAGAAAAGGAATATCAAATGGAGTCCAAACGGAATGAAACCTTCGGAAAAGTTATTTTTGGAAAGAAAGCAGTACGAGAGACTTGGAGTGCACGTCAGGGGATCAACGAGGAGGGCACGAGGCAGGGGGGCGCGCCCACCCCCTGGGCGCGCCCTCCACTCTCGTGGGCCCCTCGTGGCTCCCCTTACCGACTTCTTTCGCCTATATATTCCCATATACCCTAAAACCTTCGGGGAACAGAATAGATCGGGAGTTCCGCCGCCGCAAGCCTCTGCAGCCACCAAAAACCAATTGGGACCCTGTTCCGGCACCCTGCCTGTGGGGGGATCCCTCACCGGTGGCCACCTTCATCATCCGGGCACTCTCCATGACGAGGAGGGAGTAGTTCACCCTCGGGGCTGAGGGTATGTACCATTAGCTATGTGTTTGATCTCTCTCTCTCTCTCTCGTGTTCTTGAGGTGATACAATCTTGATGTATCGCGAGCTTTGCTATTGTAGTTGGATCTTATGATGTTTCTCCCCCTCTACTCTCTTGTAATGGATTGAGTTTTCCATTTGAAGTTATCTTATCGGATTGAGTCTTTAATGATTTGAGAACACTTGATGTATGTCTTGCGTGGGATAACTGTGGTGACAATGGGTTATTCTATTGATTCACTTGATGTATGTTTTGGTGATCAACTTGCGGGTTCCGCCCATGAACCTATGCATAGGGGTTGGCACACGTTTTCGTCTTGACTCTCCGGTAGAAACTTTGGGGCACTCTTTGAAGTTCTTTGTGTTGAATAGATGAATCTGAGATTGTGTGATGGATATCGTATAATCATACCCACGGATACTTGAGGTGACATTGGAGTATCTAGGTGACATTAGGGTTTTGGTTGATTTGTGTCTTCAGGTGTTATTCTAGTACGAACTCTATGATAGATTGAACGGAAAGAATAGCTTCATGTTATTTTACTATGGACTCTTGAATAGATCGATCAGAAAGAATAACTTTGAGGTGGTTTCGTACCCTACCATAATCTCTTCGTTTGTTCTCTGCTATTAGTGACTTTGGAGTGACTCTTTGTTGCATGTTGAGGGATAGTTATATGATCCAATTATGTTATTATTGTTGAGAGAACTTGCACTAGTGAAAGTATGAACCCTAGGCCTTGTTTCCTAGCATTGCAATACCGTTTATGCTCACTTTTATCATTACTTACCTTCCTGTTTTTATAATTTCAGATTACAAAAACCTATATCTACCATCCATATTGTACTTGTATCACCATCTCTTCGCCGAACTAGTGCACCTATACAATTTACCATTGTATTGGGTGTGTTGGGGACACAAGAGACTCTTTGTTATTTGGTTGTAGGGTTGTTTGAGAGAGACCATCTTCATCCTACGCCTCCCATGGATTGATAAACCTTAGGTCATCCACTTGAGGGAAATTTGCTACTGTCCTACAAACCTCTGCACTTGGAGGCCCAACAACATCTACAAGAAGAAGGTTGTGTAGTAGACATCAGTGGCCTGCTCCGTGACGGAGAAGGACGTCAAGGAGCTCCGGGAGGCGGGGTACCTGGCTGCGGACGTCGCGCACAGGCTCCCTGCCAGAAAGCAAGTCATCCCCACTCCGGAGCCCGGCGAAAGTGTGGTGTTTATCCCCCACTTCCTTCGCGGACTAGGGTTTCCCCTCCACCCGTTTGTCCGCAGTCTCATGTTCTATTATGGGCAAGATTTCTGCGATCTAGGCCCAAATTCCCTCCTGCACATCTCGGCATTCATCGTCGTGTGCGAGGCACTTCTCCGCGTCCCCCCACACTTCGGCTTATGGATTAAGGTCTTCAACTTGAAGCCGAAGGTGGTCGACGGGCAGCATGCGGACTGCGGCGGTGCCATGGTGAGCAAGCTCCCCAACACCACTTAGCCCAAGGGGGCCTTTGTGGAGACCGTCAAGGTATGGCAATAGGAGTGGTTCTACATCACTGAACCTCGCGGCGCCACATGGGTGGCCACTCCTGAGTTCAGATCTGGACCCCCGATGCAACTCGCGTCATGGACCAACAAGGGTCTAGATTGGGGTTCGACTGACAAAGTGAAGATGCTACAAACGCGCATCAGAAATATAATAGACAAGAACACCAGTCTCACTAACGTGATTCAGGTGATGCTTTTCCGCCGGACACTTCCCTGCTAGCGCCGGCCTCTCCATATGTGGGAGTTCAATCCGGAAGGGCCGCGAACCCTGCAGTGATTCTTCGGCACCACGCACGAAGAGATCTGGAAGCTACTCTTCAAGGCCCAGAAGATGTGGCCGGAGACGACCGACGACATCGGCCTTGACAGTGCGCATCCGGCCACCCTGGTAAGCATTTAATTTCTGAACAAAGATTCAGTTCACAAATCAAAGAGTATGCTGAGCCTTCCATCCTTTAATCAGGGCTGGACGAAGAAGGCGGAGCGGATCAAGTGTCCGGCTTCGCTACCTAAAGACCCAGCCATTCCTCTGCTAACGAGGATGCTAGTCCCAGCGCCGTATCAGGCGCCGGAGAAGAAGGCCAAGAAGAAGAGCAAGGAGGCCAAAGGTGGCCTCCGCCGTAAAGGTACTTCGGACGCTGTGTCCGGAGAGACCGAAGCTCCCTCCTCCCATGAGGGAGATGAAGACGAAGAGGAGCAGGAGGCAGAGAGCGATTCTCCCCTTAAGGGGAGGAAGAAGAAAAGGGCGGCCTCCGCAGACCCGGAGGCGGAGGCGTCCAAGAGAGGGAAGATATCCCTCTCGGACGATTCGGATTCCGACGCTGAAGCCATCCCCGAGCGGCGCCCTAGGGTGAAGCCCCAGGCCGCATCGTATGTATCCAAGGATGTTTTACATATAGCTGATCTTTTATGATTGTAGGATAACATATTATTTTATGTGTTTCAGTCCAGCCCGCGACCTCCCCCAACTATCATCATCTGAGGGGAACTCTCTGACATCGGAGATGGTGGAGAGCGAGTCGCCTCCGTGAGCCTCTCCACCAACCGCCGCGGATGACACCGAAGTGTTGTCCCAAAGGGCCTCTCCGGGCCACGGAGAGGTGCGGGAGGCCACCAAGACGGCGCCAAAGGGTAATGCCTCGGCTGCCGAAAACATGGGAGGTGCAACCCCCATGGAGATTGATGACGGGGCCCCTGACCAGTCCGACCCCCAGCCGAACACCATTCCGGAGACCCATGTGGCTCCGGAATCGAGCGAGCAACCCTCTTCAAAGGAGGGGGGAGCGCCAACTCCGGCGGTGACCTCCACTAATCCGGAGGCTTCGAACACTCTGATGGAGGCACTGCAACGTGCTTCCGTCGTGGAGGAGCACCGCACCCTGATGGGTGTGGTGGTTGAGAAGGTTTAGTCCACCAAGAGCGGGCTGAACGAAGCCTTCAACAACCTACTAACAGGCTTTGAGGTATGCGGTGTAATATTCTTAGCCATTTTTCATATGAAAAAATATGCCAGTGTATAGATAGTAGCCCCTGGGACTCTATTCGGCTTTTGAAAAAAAGGCCAAACAGAGGATCGAATAATAATCGCAGGAGGTAACATACTGGTCTATTGGTAAACAGGCTTCCCTGTGAGCGGTGACCGCCTAGGCCGCTGAAGTTTCCGAACTCAAGCGGAAGCTGGAGCTGGCCGATGAGGATCTCGTCCGCATTGAAAAGCGGTTCGATGAGGCGCAAGGTATGTTTGAAAAATTATTTACACACTTGAAGTTATATGCCAATGCGGAGTTTTAAGCTCGTGTGTTGCCCTGATCATGATTACAAGTAGTGCGGCCAAGGTCGAGACCCTGAAGGGCGCCCTCACCCAAGCCAAGGAGCAGGCAAGGGTGAGCAAAACAGCCGCTGACAAAGCGGCTGCGGATTTAAAGGCCGAGCAGGTCGCCCGCCGCCAGTATGAGGAGCGGGTGAACAAAGTGGAGCAAGAGCTCAAGGATGCTGCCGGCAAGTGCGAGGCCTTCGAGGAGAAGAATAAGGCCCGAGCGGTCGATCTCGCCAACGCTCTCCAAGAGGCCAAGGAGGCGCGGACCGAGTCCTGGGCGGCTCGCGAGGAGATCAAGCAGGCCGAATAGATAGCGGCTGGTAAGCCCTTTCTTTTGCACAGTAAATTTGGTAGTCAGAAATATGCCTTGCTCACTCGACTATGGAGTTCTGCAAACGCCTTTGCGGATCTTCCAAAGAGTGCCGTCGATGCTGCGAAGTTTTTCCGGGCCCAAGAGGGGAACACGACGGAGAAGCTCTTCTGGTCACAGTACCTAGCGCCGGAACGTCTAGCGCTGTTGAACAACCAGATGATGCAGCTGGCGGAGCTGCATAGGATATCTGACTTGGCCATGAAGGACATCATAGTCTGGCTGTGGCCAGCCGAACCCATTCCTAGCAGCTACTTCAGCCTGGTGAAGTGGCTCGCCGACGCCCTGCCCCGAGTCGACGCTGTGAAGCGCTCGGCGTGCATAGAAGGTGCACGGATGGCCTTTGCCCATGTCAAGATGCACTAGGCGAAGATGAAGGCCGCCGTTGTGGCGATCGAGGGCCCACCCGAAGGCAAGGACCACCGCATGCCAGAGCGGTATTTTCAAGACGTCCTAGAGGGTGCCCGTTTAATAGAGGGTCAATGCTCAAAGGATATTATTTTTGAGTGAATGTATCTGGGCTGCCCAAACGTTGTTTTATGAACCAAGGCTTTGTAATATATTTATGCCTTTATTCTGAAATTATTTGCCTCGTGTGCGGCCGTTTTTAATTCTGAGAGTTTACCAGTCGTCGGCTTTAGCCCCCACATAGGTGCTACGGGGGTGTTCGGAATAGCACATGATCACACTTGACCCAATGTCTTCGTCCGTAAAGGAGGTGTTTGTGCAGCGAACCAGGCAATCAGACTATGCGGCCTTATCACTTTCACGTAGCCATAGGTGTTTGACAATGGGACTAGGAACTAGCCCCTGGTGCGTGTGCGTCTATCCGAACTTGGATGCCTTAGGCACGTGACTGGATGAAGGCCAGTCCTTCGTATAATACGAAAAAAATCGCAAGAGATTTATAGTAAGTCGCCGAACCGTTGACCAGCTCTCGCCGTATCATGACAGTCAGTTTTCAGCTTTCCCTACTGAGGCATTTGAGCGGACGAACGGGAAACACAATCATAGTAGTTCTCCCTTTACTACCTCAGCCGGACAAGCGGAACGTAAGGTAATAACCGCAGGAGCCGGGCAACCCAACTATTGACCAAAGACATGATTCGGAGCCGATGCATATAATGCAGTATTCGGGACGCCGAAGTGTACTCTAAAAGTGTTCAGACTTTTTTTTTGAAAATATGTGTGGCCGAATAGAGCCCCTGGCATTTTAAATCATGCCGGGGTGTATATGCCAACCTGACGTGAAGAGGGAATACCAGCTATGAAATAAACCAATACCGAATAGGGATGGACAAAACTATTTCCATTATAGTCTGATTGATACGTCAAAACGTGCTCTTATAGAGAATGCCGTAAGCATCAAGGCTATTTACATGCCAAGAATTCGTAAACAAGGGAAAGCTGTATGCAGGTCCTAAAAAAGAAAAGGTGGTCTTGAAGATCCTTTGGACACCCTGCCCCACGTCTGCGCCGCTTTTCGCCTTGGTGTAGGATCCTTTGAGAGGATCGACGATCGTGTGGGCCCTTGTATCACCAAGAAGTGATTTAGGTTTTAAAGAACCTGAAATAAAAAGAGAAAAAAGAAGAAAAGAAGAAGAAGATTAAGGTCTGAATAGGGCCGAGCCGCATTATGGACCTTGTCCTCCATGTGCCTCCATCCTTGCCCAAGGTATTTTGAGGGCGTAGTTATGCACGCGTGGTACATATGCTGCGATTAGATGGGGGGGACTGACGGAGGCGGAATTGCTAGTCTAGGTCTGGATGGACCGAGCTATCATTCTGCATGGTAGACCAGACTCGATTGACAGTGTCCGGGGGCTTGATGGCCGATGAAGTGTTCGGCTTGATAAGGCCACTCTGTACCTCGGCTGCAAGGGCCGCGGTGTGCTCCTCGGTACGGAGGGAGCGCTCCATGTTTCCATTGACTGCGATAACGCCACGCGGCCCAGGCATTTTGAGCTTTAAGTAAGCATAATGCGGGACCGCATTGAAGCGGGCGAAGGCGGTACGTCCTAGCAGTGCATGATAACCACTGCGGAAGGGGACGATGTCGAAGATCAAGTCTTCGCTTTGGAAGTTGTCCGGTGAACCGAAGACTACTTCCAATGTTAGTGAGCCCGTGCAGCGGGCCGCAATGCAGGGTATCACTCCTTTAAAGGTGGTATTAATAGGCTTAATCCTTGACGGGTCAATACCCATGTTACGGATGCTGTCTTGATAGATCAAGTTAAGACTACTGCCACCGTCCATAAGGACTCGAGTGAGATGGTATCCGTCAATGATTGGATCGAGGACCAGAGCTGCCGAACCTCCATGACGAATACTGGTCGGGTGGTCCCTACGATCGAAGGTGATCGGACAAGCCGACCACGGGTTGAATTTAGGGGCGACAGGCTCTACGGCGTAGACATCCCTTAGCGCGCGTTTGCGCTCCCTCTTGGGGATATGCGTGACATAGATCATATTTACTATTTTCACCTCAGGGGAAAATTTCTTTTGACCCCCAGTGTTCGGTGGGCGGGAATCTTCATCGTCCTCGCTCGGCGGTCCTTTCCCCTTATGTTTGGTATTTAACTTACCGGCCTATTTAAAGACCCAACAGTTTTTGTTGGAGTGGTTGGCAGGCTTGTCAGGGGTGCCATGAATCTGGCAAGGCCGATCGAGTATTTTTTCCAAATTGGATGGGACATCTTTATTTCCTTTGAATGGCTTCTTCCGCTGACCGGATTTAGAGCCACTAAATCCGGCGTTAACTGCTGTGTCTTCAGTTTCTTCGTTGTTACTTCGACGCTTATGTTTGTTGCGTCGTGGCCTACCATTGCCGTCCCTGACTTCGAAGGTGCTAGGGTCGCTGGTACTATTGCTTCTATGAGCCAACCAGCTGTCCTCTCCCGCGCAGAAGCGGGTCATGAGTGCGGTAAGGGCTGCCATAGACTTTGGCTTTTCTTGGCCGAGGTGTCAGGTGAGCTATTCATCATGGACGCTATGTTTAAAGGTCGAGAAGGCTTCGGCGTCCGGACAATCGATGATTCGGTTCTTTTTAATTAAGAACCTAGTCCAGAGTTTGCGGGCCGACTCTCTGGGTTGCTGGACTATATGACTAAGGTCATCGGTGTCCGGAGGCTAGACATAGGTACCTTGGAAGTTGTCTCTAAAGGCGTCCTCCAGATCTTCCCAGCTACCAATGGAGTTCTATGGGAGGCTATTTAACCAGGGTCGTGCTGGTCCTTTCAGCTTTAAGGGGAGGTATTTGATGGCGTGGAGGTCGTCGCCGCGAGCCATGTGAATATGGAGAAGAAAGTCTTCAATCCATACCACGGGGTTGGTCATTCCATCATATGATTCAATGTTTACGGGTTTAAAACCTTCTGGGAACTGGTGCCGCATTACCTCGTCGGTAAAGCATAAGGGGTGTGCGGCGCCTCTGTATCGGGCAACGTCACGATGGAGTTCGGATGACATCCGTTCGGTTTTCGGCTCGGGTGAGGATATGCCTGTCGCACCAGGCTTGATGGCCGTCATCTCGTGTTAGGGCACGCCCCCTTGATCCATAGATTGATCTGGCCTGACCGGCTCTATTGTCCAGGTCCTGTCGTAAGTCATAGGTATAGCCCGGAGCTGCTACCTCTTTGCCTCGATGGCGAGGTGGTAGGGGCTGATGTTTGGCATAAGCAGCCGCTTTATCTCGCCCATGTGGTGGCCGGTCTGGTCCATTAGCGCGGTCATATCTTGACGGTATTGGCTCAAGGGCCTCGTCGTCGAATTGTGGTAGTAGCTGACGCTTCGGATAACTCTTTGCTGGTCGCTCGAGGCCATATTCTTCAGCAGCTAGGACCTGGGTCTATCTATCATTGAGGGTATCCTGTTTGGCTTGGAGCTGTTGCTGCTTCTTCTTTAGGCTTCTCGTAGTTGCGATTAGCTGGCGCTTGAAGCGCTCTTGCTCGAGTGGTTCCTCTGGCACGATGAAGTCTTCGTTGCCGAGGCTGACATCATCCTCGGAGATCGGTAGATAGTTACTATCTTCTGAGTACTCATTCCCGATCGGCTCGTCAGGGTTAACTTGTCCCTCCTCCCTTTCGTCCTGTTCGGATGTAGGCTCAACGGGGTCTTCAGGATCTTTGGCATCATCCGGGGTGTCATTGTCTCCGGTGCCAGTGTTGCTTTCCTTTGCGCAGCGCAATTTTGAGCGGCGCCGCTGACGTTGACGTTTTAGTGGTGCCTCAGCGGGCTTGTCCTCGATCGGATCTTTCCTGCCTTCATCACCGTCCTCTTTGGGTGTATCCACCATATACACATCATATGTGGAGGTAGCCGTCCAGCACTCGGTGAATGGCGGGTCTTGGCTCTGTCTGTCTCCGGCATCGTCGTCCATACCGTCAATGTCTTCGGAGCCATAGTCTAGCAAGTCGGTCAAATCCTTGACAGTGGCTATTAAGTGGGTGGTGGGTGGGACGTAAAATTCCCCACTCTCAGCCCCTAATCCAGGCTGGGCGTAGTTCAGAGGTGATACTTCCGTAATGGCAAGGGATCACATTAAGTCCAAGGCCTCGCTTAAGAGCGCAGGCCGGACGGGGAACCGAGGTCCTGCAGAGCTAGGCACGGCAGATTCAACCAGGTTGTGCTCACTAGACGTAGACCCTGCGAGTTCGGAGTAGGTATCCAGAGGCAAATTCGGCTCTCTGATGACAAGGAGAGTCCGACTTGATTCCCGGCTTGCCGAAGACATAGTTGCCTCCAGGTCTCCAGAGAAAAGTTCCGTAGTAGGAGAGGGTCCGGCGGGTTTTAGATACCCATCTTCGGATGAAGTAGTCTGCCCTGGATCTAAGGCCAGGGCGAGGGTGATAGTTGGTCCTTGAGTGGTGCCTGATGACGAGTCCGATGGGTTTCCCTCTTGGAGCAGAGGAGCCGTGGTCGAGGCCGTGAACCCTTCGAAGATCAAGTATCCTCGGATGTCGACGATGTAATTCAGGCTTCCGAATCTGATCTGATGACCAGGGGCGTAGCTGTCGATCTGTTCGAGGTGACCAATTGAATTGGCATTCGGAGCGAAGCCGCCGAACACAAAAATTTGACCGAGGAGGAAGGTTTCCCCGGAAACAGCATCATTGTTGGCAATTGAACGAGCCATCGATCCTTCTGCCGATGACACAGTGGAACTCTCAATGAAAGCACCAATGTCGGTGTCAAAACCGGCCGATCTCGGGTAGGGGGTCCCGAACTATGCGTCTGAGGATCGAAGGTAACAGGAGACAAAGGGGACACGATGTTTACCCAGGTTCGGGCCCTGTTAATGGAGTAATACCCTACTTCCTGCTTGATTGACTTTGATGAGTATAGGGGTTACAATAGTTGATCTACCTCGAGATCGTAATGGCTAAACCATAGCTGTCTAGCCTATGTGAATTCTAATAGCCTCTACGGACTAAACCCTCTAGTTTATATAGACACTGGAGGAGCCTAGGGTTGTACAAAGTCGGTTTACAGAGAAACGGAATCATACACCCGGATGCCAAACTTGCCATCCACGCAAAGGAGAGTCCCATCAGGACACGGGAGAAGGCCTTCTATCTTGTATCTTCATGACCCATCAGTCCAGCCCATGTCACATAGCCCGGACACCCGAGGACCCCCTAATCCAGGACTCCCTCACCTGGCTCGGATGCCACTGTTGGGAAACGTAGCATGCAATTTCAAAAAAATTCCTACGATCACGCAAGATCTATCTAGGAGATGCATAGCAACAAGAGGGGGAGAGTGTGTCTACATACCCTCGTAGACCGAAAGCGGAAGCGTTAGTATAATGCGGATGATGTAGTCGAATCTCTTCGCGATCCAACTGATCTAGTACCGAATGTACTGCACCTCCGAGTTCAGCACACATTCAGCTTGATGACGTCCCCTGAACTCTTGATCCAGCAAAGTGTCGAGGGAGAGTTTCGTCAGCATGACGGCATGGTGACGGTGATGGTGATGTGATCCGCGTAGGGCTTCGCCAGCACTACGATGCTATGACCGGAGGAGTAAACTATGGAAGGGGGCACCGCACACGGATAAGAGAACAACTGTTGTGATTTGGGGTGCCCCCTTCCCCGTATATAAAGGAGGAGGGGAGGAGGCGGCCGGCCCAAGGGAGCGCGCCATGGAGGGAAACCGAATAGGACTCCAAGTCCTATTCGGCCCCCTTCCTTTCTTACGGAGAGGGGAAAGGGAGGGGAGAAAGAAGAGGAGAAGGAAAGGGGGCGCGCCCCCTCCCCTAGTCCAATTCGGACTCCCCGTGGGAGGGGGGCACGGCCACCCCTTGTGGGCTGCCTCCCATCTCCCCTATGGCCCATGTAGGCCCATAACTTTCCCCGGTGGGTTCCGGTAACCCCTCGGTACTCCGAAAAATACCCGAACCACTTCGAAACCATTCCGGTGTCCGAATACCATTGTCCAATATATCAATCTTTACCTCTCGACCATTTCGAGAGTCCTCGTCATGTCCGTGATCTCATCCGGGACTCCGAAAAATATTCTGTCACCAAATCATATAACTCATATAACACTACATCGTCAACGAACGTTAAGCGTGCGGACCCTACGGGTTCGAGAACAATGTAGACATGACCGAGACACATCTCTGATCAATAACCAACAACGGAACTTGGATGCTCATATTGGTTCCTACATATTCTATGAAGATATTTATCGGTCAAACCGCAATGACAACATACGTCATTCCCTTTGTCATCGGTATGTTACTTGCCCGAGATTCGATCGTCGGTATCATCATGCCTAGACCAATCTCGTTACCGGCAAGTCTCTTTACTCGTTCCGTAATGCATCATCCCGCAACTAACTCATTAATCACATTGCTTGCAAGGCTTATTATGATGTGCATTACCAAGAGGGCCCAGAGATACCTCTCCGATACTCGGAGTGACAAATCCTAATCTCGATCTATGCCAACCCAACAAACACCTTTGGAGATACATGTAGAGCATCTTTATAATCACCCAGTTACATTGTGACGTTTGATAGCACACAAGGTATTCCTCCGGTATCCAGGAGTTGCATAATCTCATAGTCAAAGTAATATGTATAAGTCATGAAGAAAGTAATAGCAATAAAACTTAATGATCATTATGCTAAGATAACGGATGGGTCTTGTCCATCACATCATTCTCCTAATAATGTGATCCCGTTCATCCAATGACAACTCATGTCTATGGTTAGGAAACTTAACCATCTTTGATTAACGAGCTAGTCTAGTAGAGACTTACTAGGGACTCTGTGTTTTGTCTATGTATCCACACATGTATCAAGTTTCCGGTTAATACAATTCTAGCATGAATAATAAACATTTATCATGATATAAGGAAATATAAATAACAACTTTATTATTGCCTCTAGGGCATATTTCCTTCAAATATGATGGAAGCTATGATTCCCTCACAAGTTGGGATGAGTCTCCGGACTTTACAAAAAATAAAAGAGGCCAAGAAGCCCACCAAATGAAAAAAATGAGAGAAAAGAGAGAAGGGGCAATGTTACTATCCTTTCTCCACACTTGTGCTTCAAAGTAGCACCATGATCTTCATGATAGAGAGTCTCCTATGTTGTCACTTTAATATACTAGTGGGAATTTTTCATTATAGAACTTGGCTTGTATATTCCAATGATGGGCTTCCTCAAATTGCCCTAGGTCTTCGTGAGCAAGCGAGTTGGATGCACACACACTTAGTTTTAGTGCATCCGTTGCATGGCAATCCCTACTCACTCACATTGATATCTATTGATGGGCATCTCCATAGCCCGTTGATACGCCTAGTTGATGTGAGACTATCTCCTTCTTTTTGCCTTCTCCACAACCACCATATTCTATTCCACCTATAGTGCTATGTCCACGGCTCACGCTCATGTATTGCATGGGAGTTGAAAAAGTTCGAAAACATCAAAAGTATGAAACAATTGCTTGGCTTGTCGTCGGGAATGTGCATGATTTGAATATTTGTGTGATGAAGATGGAGCATAGCCAGACTATATGATTTTGTAGGCATAGCTTTCTTTGGCCATGTTATTTTGAGAAGACATAATTGCTTTGTTAGTATGCTTGAAGTATTATTTTTTTATGTCAATATTAACTTCTGTTTTGAATCTTATGGAACTGAAAATTCATGCCACAATAAAGAAAATTACATGGATAAATATGTTAGGTAGCATTCCACATCAAAAATTCTATTTTTATCATTTACCTACTCGAGGACGAGTAGGAATTAAGCTTGGGGATGCTTGTGTGACGCCCAGATAATTAAGCTACAGTAATTCTCTGCTAATGATGCCACATCACTTCGATTACTGTTGCTAATCTCGCATTAGTTCGAAACCGATTCAAATTCAAAATCAGGCAAACAATAAAAGTTTTCAAATATTAAAACTAAAGTGTTCGGAGTGAACCAAATATTGCATAGGTAATTATGGTGCAGAAACCCCACTTTTATAAAATGTTTAAATACTCTAAAATGAATAAAACTTAGCAAGAACAATTATTTAAATGCTTTTAAAATAATAAACAATTAAAAACTAAATTGTTTTAGGTGCCAAATTAATCGTAAATTAATCATGGCAGTGGCATATTTATTAATACTATTTTAGATACAACTTTTGTATTTTATAAAAACTAAAGTTTAATAAAACAGAAAAGAAAAATAAATAAAAAGAAAGAGAGAAGCAACACAAAATAAAAAGGGAAAA
The DNA here is from genome assembly GCF_018294505.1 of Triticum aestivum. Lineage (NCBI taxonomy): Eukaryota > Viridiplantae > Streptophyta > Magnoliopsida > Poales > Poaceae > Triticum > Triticum aestivum. The sequence continues at coordinate 150,423,771 of NC_057805.1, forward strand.
CCCCCACTGGGCCAACCGGCCCAGCTGGCAACCAGGCCAGCCCATCTGGCCCACCTAACCCTCGGCCGATATGGCCTCGCACACGAAACCCTAACCCACCGACACCCCCACTCTCCCCACATCGCCTCTCCCCCTCCCCCTCACCACTCGATCCCATCTGGATCGGGGAGGGGCTCGACCTCGACGCTGCCCCAGATCGCCGTCGACGTCGCCGCCGCTTGGAGGACCGCCGTCGTTCGGAGCCATCAACCGTCGCCGTCTCGCTCCACCAAGCCTCCCCCGAGCCCGCGTTCGCACATCTGTAGGGCCTGGTGAGCCCCACAGATCCACCTTGCCCGCGCCTCCCCGCTGCTGCAACCTCCGTCCTGCGCGCTCGCCCGCGCTTTCCCGCAGCTCGCCCGCCGGCCGCGCGCGCCGCACCGCCCATGGCCACGCCCTCCCCTCTCCCCTGTCTCATGCACGCACAAGCGCCGACCTTCGCCGCGCCCAGCCCGTGTCCACTGTGCAATTGGCCGCGCCCGGCGACCCACTCCCCAACGGCTCTCAACGCCTCGCGCCTCGCTCCTTTCCGTCGCGCGCCCTCCCCTACTCACTGTGTCACTGGCCCAGCGCCCGCGCGCCCGCACTGCCCGACCGCGCGCTGCTCGCGCCCGTGTCGCCTAGCCACGCATCTGGCCCCCTGCGCCGCACGCGTGCATCACCGTGGGCCACGCCCACGCGCCGCCTGCCCGGCCCCCGCTAATGCCCCACCGTCGTCCGCGGCCACGTCCACCCGCACCCGACCTTGGCCTCAACCGCGTTCCGCTCCGGCAACCGCGGACGCATCCCCGTGTCCTCCGCCCGCCTCTCCTGCTTGCCGCCTCGCCCGCTACGTCTCGGCTCGCCTGCGCCGCCACGTTCCCCCCGCGCCCACTGTCCGCTCGCCTCCCACTTAACCCTCCCGCTTCGCCCAGCCGAGCCCGCGGCCACCCCCCTCCGTCGACACCCCGTCTCCGGCCGCTGCGGCTGGCGTCTCCACTGACCGGCGCCGTGGCCGCCGGCGCCTCGCTGCACTGGGTCGTGGCCTCCGCCCGCTAACGGGCGCCCGCAGTGCCCCTGCACCCGTATCCGCCCAGCGCCCGTTTGGCCCCTTTAGGCCATTGACAACGGGGCCCCACCCCACTTGGACGTTTATATAAATAAATAAATAATTAATTAATTAACTTAATTAATCTAGTTTAATTAAACTTAATTAATCCTGCTTAATTAAACACTATTAACATGTTAGTCTATGACAGGTGGGTCCCACAGGACCCACAGGTCAGATTTGACGCAGTCAACCACGCTGTTGACTGATGACCTCAGCATTGCATCATGATGACATCAGCATGCACTGTTCTGGATAATGTTGAATTAAATTAATTAAATAAATTCTAAAAATGTTTTAAAACTTTAGAAAATCACATAAAAAAACCGTAGCTCAGATGAAAATACTTTGTACATGAAAGTTGCTCAGAACGACGAGACGAATCCGGATACGCAGCCCGTTCGTCCGCCACACATCCCGAGCATAGCAAACACGCAACTTTCCCTCTCCGGTTCATCTGTCTGAAAACGCGAAACACCGGGGATACTTTCCCGGATGTTGCCCCCCTTCGCTGGTACCACCTCCTACCGCGTTAGGGCGCACCTAGCACCGCGCATTGTCATGCCTTCCATCGTCATGCTTATGATTGTATTATATTTATTGTTTCTTCCCCCTCTTCTCTCGTTAGACACCGAGATCGACGCCGCTGCTACCCAGTACGACTACGATGTTGATGACCCCTTCTTGCCAGAGCAACCAGGCAAGCCCCCCCTTGATCACCAGATATCGCCTATTCCTCCTCTCTACTGCTTGCATTAGAGTAGTGTAGCATGTTACTGCTTTCGGTTAATCCTATTTTGCTGCATAGCCTGTCATTGTTGCTACAGTTGTTACCCCTACCTGCTATCCTAATGCTTAGTATAGGATGCTAGTGTTCCATCAGTGGCCCTACACTCTTGTCCGTCTGCCATGCTATACTACTGGGCCGTGATCACTTCGGGAGGTGATCACGGGCATATGCTATATACTTTATACTGTTACATTACTTATGATACTGTTCGGAGATGGGGGCTGAAGGGGCAGGTGGCTCCATCCCGGTAGAGGTGGGCCTGGGTTCCCGACGACCCCCGACTGTTACTTTGTGGTGGAGCGACAGGGCAGGTTGAGACCACCTAGGAGAGAGGTGGGCCTGGCCCTGGTCGGCGTCCGTGGTTACTTCATAATAACACACTTAACGAGATCTTGGTATTTGATCTGAGTTGGGTCGTTGACCTTATACGCACTAACCGCCACGTGGGACAAGATATGGGAAACCGGTGTCATGGTATCAGCCGAAGCTCTTTTTGACGTCAGCGACTGAGCGGCGCGCGCCGCATTGGATCGTAAGCTCGGGCTTGTATTAAGGGGGCTAGGTCTGCTTCCGGCCGCGTACGCAACGTGCAGGTGTGCAATGGGCGATGGGACCAGACCCCTGCGTGCATAGGATTTAGACCGGCGTGCTGACCTCTCTGTTGAGCCTAGGTGGGGCTGCGATGTGTTGATCTCCCGAGGCCGGACATGACCCAGGAAAGTATGCCCGGCTAGAGGGATCGAGCGTGTCGGGTAATGTGGTGCACCCCTGCAGGGAAGTTGATCTATTCGAATAGCCGTGTCCACGGTAACAGGCGACCCGGAGTTGTACCTTGACCTTATGACAACTAGAACCGGATACTTAATAAAACACACCCTTCCAAGTGCCAGATATAACCCGGTGATCGCTCTCAGACAGGGCGACGAGGGGAGGATCGCCGGGTAGGATTATGCTATGCGATGCTACTAGGTGAACTTACCATCTACTCTCTTCTACATGCTGCAAGATGGAGGCTGCGAGAAGCGTAGTCTTCGACAGGACTAGCTATCCCCCTCTTACTCTGGCATTCTGCAGTTCAGTCCACCGATATTGCCCCTTTACACAGATACCCATGCATATGTAGTGTAGATCCTTGCTTGCGAGTACTTTGGATGAGTACTCACGGTTGCTTTTCTCCCTCTTTTCCCCCTTTCCTTTCCTCTCGGTTGTCGCAACCAGATGCTGGATCCCAGGAGCTAGACGCCACCATCGACGACGACTCCTACTTCACCGGAGGTGCCTACTACTACATGCAAGCCGCTGACGAGGACCAGGAGTAGTTTAGGAGGATCCCAGGCAGGAGGCCTGCGCCTCTTTCGATCTGTATCCTAGTTTGTGCTAGCCTTCTTAAGGCAAACTTGTTTAACTTATGTATGTACTCAGATATTGTTGCTTCCGTTGACTCGTCTATGATCGAGCACTTTTATTCGAGCCCTCGAGGCCCCTGGCTTGTATTATGATGCTTGTATGACTTATTTTATTTTTAGAGTTCTGTTGTGATATCTTCCCGTGAGTCCCTGATCTTGATCGTACACATTTGCGTGTATGATTGAATCGGGGGCGTCTCAAGTTGGTATCAGAGCCGACTGCCTGTAGGAATCCCCCTTCCACAATCCTTGGCCGAAGTTGAGTCTAGACTTTACAATTTTTTTACTAACATGGCTGTGCGGCTTATGGCCCCACTTCGCCATTGGGTGGTATTAGGATCTTTTATTCCTCGTCTATACTCTGGGACTCCGATCTCTCTTCTATTTGGGGTAAATAAATTTTTACTAAATCTAACATTAGGATCTCGTGATTACTTTCACCCAGAGAGCACCTTATTACCGATGATCGTCTGCTGCACCAGAAGATTCCAAGGATACTCTATGATGTTCTCTCGAGACTTTGTGCCATCGCTTTTGCAATTCCCATCCGTCGATAAACCTCTATGGATAACCACGTACACTTGCCATTCATACAATCATTCCCCGTTGATCTTGTTATTATAAGATACCTCGATATCCTCTCTATTGTTACGAGAATACTTTGTGCCTACTTCATTGCAGTTCTTTGCCACATTAAATACCCCTACGGATAATTCCTCGCACTTACCGAGTATCTGGTCATTCCCAGTTGTTTAGGTGTTTCGCAAAATTCTTCGAAATGCCATTCGATCTTCCGAAATCCTCAGAAGCCTATTGCTCTTGAAATTCTTGATTGCTTACATTATGGTTAATCCCATAGGTCTAGTAACCTTATTGGCATCCTTTCTCACTATCATTTTGAGTCTGTCGATTCAATATGCTGCGGATGCTCGCAATCCTCAGGATTTATCCTTCCGTCTCAGACATCATTTTAAACATGAGCTGGTTCTCGACCAATCGGATTGCCATCGATTGTACCCCTAAGTCTACAGAACTTATCCATCCTTAATCAGAGCATTTGCTTCTGATCCCTTGATTTGGAAATTATGATTCTTTGCCTTTGAACTTTGAATTAGTTAGTTGTTTCTATAATTTAATGCCTTTGCATTGATTCTTCCTCTGGTTGTGCGCCGATGCACACATCAGCTCCGTTATGGACCGTCGGGTCCTTTGTTGAATTATCATCTGACAGTGTCCTTCGTATCCAAAAATCTTGAGAAGTTCTTTCCCTGATACATAATGCCATTGATAAATCTTATTCTCTGTTTTGGCCAAGCATGCTCTGCTGTTGAGCTAGTGATGTTTACTATGAAGTTTGTGGTATATGTTCCTAAGATGCCCCGATGGGTTGAACAAACGCCTTCCCTAATCTGTGTGAACCCGGAAACTACTACGGGTCATACTCTACTGTTGTTATGTCAGGTAAAACTTCAACACTACAACTTCGTCGAAGGCCAGAAGTGAATGAAAGGTTATGCATTAGAGAAGTGGGAGTCGACCTTGAACTTTGTGTTCATGCCCATTGACATGATGTAGATCCTATCATGGAAACTTCTTGTAATGATAACTATTTCCTTGATAAATATCATCTGGTATATGTGATTGATCCTTTGCAACCGTGGTTCTGACCATGATTGTTCTCCTTTGTTTCTATTTCTCGGACAAGTTAAAGTACTTGCCTTCAGCAGATCAGTACGCCTTGCCAACCTCTATTTTGTTCTACCTTCGAGTATTACCTCCTGGTATCTTGAGGATATCAACCCATTGCATTTCATCTTATGAATTTCTGATGAAGTAGTTCCTTTCCCCGTCATAGTCACTCCATGGGTTCTGGGTTGTCGTCAACCGAGAACACCGATTTGTGAATCGAATCAACACTGAGATTCAGTACTCCCAGTACTTTGTTGTTGAGAAGTTTAATACTCGCGTCATTCCTAGCCTGATCGGCTACATCATTATCATGCTAATTTTAACTATGCTACCTGGTCTTTATTCTCGGAGCACAACTTTCGACGATGAGCTAAGCTTACGTCGATCTTCCTCATCATATCATTTCGCCTTGAACAGCGAGCTTAGTTTCGAGTTTGTGTCGTACCCTCGGTTCCAATAACCTTTCGCTTCACCATTCCTTTGACTTGATGTCATTGCCGATCGATTACATCTTGAAATCTCTCGACAAATGTGTCGTGATCATCATCAACATTCTGAGCTCTTCCAAGATATCTATTGAATTCTTCATGGGAAATACCATCCTTGTCCCTTGGTAAATTGTGTTGTCATCGACTACTTCCTTGCCTTCTTTCCAACACAAACTTGTTTGTGTTGTGGCTGTGCTTTGAGTTCCTGGCTATCCAGCTTGTCTTATGTCCTACCTTGAAGTAATACCATCTTATATAGCAAGAATGTTGTGAGAATTGCTCCACCTCTTAAGATTTCTTTATATAGTAATACCTCTCGCCATCTGCGTTCATTTCTTGGCCTCCCTGTTATTTCTAACCGGAATATCGACAATTGAACTATGAAGTGTGAATTCTAAATTTCTAGCAACCCTATTGCTTCGAAGTTAATGGTCGATATTTCATTCTTAGACCATTGGTTATCGAACCACCATTCTAACACTGATCATGCTACCTAAGGCCATATTATGTGCACCTTTCAACCAATGTTTGATTGTGTATGTTTTCCTCGAGCATACATCATTATATCATTTGATCTGACAAATGTTATCTCCTTGTTCACGCAATTGTGGAAATCCATCCTTTTGGAAGTCTCGATGAATTATCGTTGACTCCATCAGCTACCCCCTCATCCTCTCCTTGGTTTAAATGATGAACTCTTGTTTCGGAACTCGCTTCCATAGTTCATTTCTCGAGAATCATATAATGTCATCTCGTCAGTTGTGTTGCACCTCTTCTTCTCAGGCATCCTGAGTCTGAGATATCCTAACACCAATCAGATATGAATCCCGGTCAGATATGATGGTTGGTACGCATTTTCCAAGAGTTATAACGTTGGTCTTTATATGACCCGGTAAGGTGATGTCATGCCTAGCACACCTGGCCGGAGGCCCTATTGGTATAGTTTCCTTTTTAGCAAAGTTAACCATTCTTCCATGAGGAAATTGTAAGACTTATTCTATAAGTTTTTCCTAATGGATCCTTTGTGTATCCAGAGTCTGACCTTGCTTCAAGACCATATCAGTGCTATCTCGAAGCATGTATGTGTTACTCTGATTTTCAACAAGAACAATTGAAGCCCAATGCTAAATGTTTCTTTCTCAATTATCCAAATACTGTTGTATGGGTAATGTCACTAAATTTATCTCCCCTTACCTAAATGATTTTCTACTTTGTATCCTATCATGGATATCTTGCTCTGCTTGTCGTTGGGAAGGAAATACCCTTGTTATATGTGTCAAACACATTTTCCTTTCCATTTTTCTGTTAATCTAATAAACACCTTTTCCTTTCCATTGTTTTGTTTAACCTTTCTTGTGATCAATATGATCTAAGCGGTAATAATTCACTGCTTATGTAAACACCTCGGTGTACAATTCTGTCAGTAAGACCCTGTTACTTTTGTTGATGACATTCTGGTAACCACCGATGGACGAGAACCTTGCCTACTGGTCCGCCTCGTTTCAACGAGCAGGAAAACGGTTCTCTTCGTCCCTCGCCCTTGGTACCAATGTTGTTGCCGACATAACTGGCAGGCTACCCTCTGACATGCCTTGCTATTGTGACCGTGCAAGATGTCAGCCCCCTTTCTACTTTGAACCACATGGTGGGCCCATAACCCACAGTTCCACAGGATCGAAACCTGACTCTCCTGTACACCCTGTTGCCAAAGTTATTCCTAGAGCTTGACTCGTATGTAGTTCACGGGCCACCTGCCTAGTGATCTAATCTGGTATCAGACGCAATACTTATTCCCATTACTCTGAACCCCTTTCACATTTCGTATCAGGCAATGAACGATTGCCCATGCGCTTGAAACTTCTACTTTGCACCTTCTTACTTTGCTCTCGATAATTTCTTAAGTTTCAATTCGAGAGTTACTTTTCGCCACCTTCCCTAATGTTATCTACCAGATAAGAAACCGTGCAGAGTTCCGTTCCTTCGAGTTACCCCTTATCATTTTACGTAAGTATGATGGAGTTCCCAAAGAAAGGATGACAACTTCATCATGGTGACCTGAAGCAGAGGAATGAAGACATCAATGTAATGGATCGACCTCTTCAAGAAGAGCAACTATGACCGAGAAGAATCGTTAGGATTTCATAACCAGATCCCTTCCCCCTTATAACCGCTCCTAAATCTCGGGACGAGATTTCTTGTAGTGGAGGAGAATTGTGACGCCCAGATAATTAAGCTACAGTAATTCTCTGCTAACGATGCCACGTCACTTCGATTACTGTTGCTAATCTCACGTTAGTTCGAAACCGATTCAAATTCAAATTCAAAATCAAGCAAACAATAAAAGTTTTCAAATATTAAAACTAAAGTGTTCGGAGTGAACCAAATATTGCATAGGTAATTATGGTGGAGAAACCCCACTTTTATAAAATGTTTAAATACTCTAAAATGAATAAAACTTAGCAAGAACAATTATTTAAATGTTTTTAAAATAATAAACAATTACAAACTAAATTGTTTTAGGTGCCAAATTAATCGTGGCAGTGGCATATTTATTAATATTATTTTAGATACAACTTTTGTATTTTACAAAAACTAAAGTTTAATAAAACAGAAAAGAAAAATAAATAAAAAGAAAGAGAGAAGCAAAACAAAATAAAAAGGGAAAACCCCCACTGGGCCAACCGGCCGAGCTGGCAACCAGGCCAGCCCATCTGGCCCACCTAACCCTCGGCCTATATGGCCTCGCACCCGAAACCCTAACCCACCGACACCCCCACTCTCCCCACATCGCCTCTCCCTCTCCCCCTCACCACTCGATCCCATCTGGATCGGGGAGGGGCTCGACCTCGACGCTGCCCCGGATCGCCGTCGATGTCGCCGCCGCTTGGAAGACCGCCGTTGCTCGGAGCCATCAACCGTCGCCGTCTCGCTCCACCAAGCCTCCCCCGAGCCCGCGTTCGCACATCTGTAGGGCCCGGTGAGCCCCTCAGATCCACCTTGCCCGCGCCTCCCCGCTGCTGCAACCTCCGTCCTGTGCGCTCGCACGCGCTCCCGCAGCTCGCCCACCGGCCGCGCACGCCGCACCGCCCATGGCCATGCCCTCCCCTCTCCCCTGTCCCGTGCGCGCACCAGCGCCGACCTTTGCCGCGCCCAACCCATGTCCACCGCGCAATTGGCCGCGCCCGGCGACCCACTCCCCAATGGCTCTCAACGCCTCGCGCCTCGCTCCTGCCCGTCGCGCACCCTCCCCTACTCACTGTGTCGCTGGCCCAGCGCCCGCGCGCCCGCACTGCTCGACCGCGCGCTGCTCGCGCCCGTGTCGCCCAGCCGCGCATCTGCCCCCCTGCGCCGCACGCGTGCATCACCGTGGGCCGGGCACACGCGCTGCCCGGCCGGCCTCCGCTAATGCCCCACCGTCGTCCGT